>NC_077232.1:60018822-60053822 GCF_027887165.1 Monodelphis domestica | reverse complement strand
AATAAAAAGATTCATTGTGAGATGACATTTTAATTACAACTTGACTGACCCACATACCTCGGCAAATCCTTCCTTCCTTACCACCCTCGAACCTTTGGCTCTTTTCCAGGACTTTATATCTTAGCTTGGTGGTTATTAATTACTAGGGCTTTCATTCTAATCAAATTTTCTTCTTTCCTCCCAAATCCTACCACCCCTGCAGGAAGGAGCCTGGGGGAAAATAAGCTCAGGCCCTTCTCCAAGATGACCTTAGCACTTCAAGTTGGAAGAAATGACACAGCCCATCTTCCTATCTCCAGGCAGGACTGTAATGTAAGCCACAGGCCACATCTTCTTCTTCTTGCTTTCTAATCTGTCTTGCTCCATCTCTTCCATCTACTCTCTTGAAAAACAAGAACTGAAAAATAAAACTCATCATGAACATGCCTAGTCCAATGAAATAAGTTTGTTTATTGGCTATACCCTAAACTGTCGGTGTCTCTCTGCATTTTATGTTTATTACCTCTCTGGTAGGAGGTGAGTGTTATGATTCATCATCAGTAATCCTGTCTAATTACTGAGTTAATCAGAGTTCCAAAGTCTTCAAAGGTTGCTTTCTCCATAAGATTTTTGTCATTGTATAAATTGGTCTCCTGGTTCTGCTCACTTCACTCTTCGTCAGTTCAGAGAGGTCTTCCTAGTTTCTCATTATCATTTCTTAAATCGTCTCCTGTTCAAGTCTTTCCCCACTCCAATTCATACTCCATTCAGTTACCAAAAGGATTTTCCTAAAGCACTGGTCCAACCATGTCATCTCCACTTACCCCATAAACTCCAGGGGCTCCCTATTGCCTCCATGAAAAAATATAAAATCCTCTCTTTGGTGTTCAAAACCATTCAGAACCTAGTCTCTTCCTGACTTTCCAGTCTGCATATGCTTTGCTCTCCAACATATATTCTTCAATCTCTTGACACTGGCCTCTTGGCTGTTCCTCGAACAATATACTCCATCTCTTGGCTTTGGGCATTTTCTCTGATGGTCCCTCATGCCTAGAAAGATCTCCATCTACTAGCTTCCTTTAATTCCCAACTAAAATCCCATGTTTTGCAGGAAACCTTAATTCTAACCTTCTTTCTTTTAATTACTTCTTGTTTATCCTATATTGAGTTTGTACATAGTGGTTTGCTTATTGCCTTTCCCATTAGATATGAGTTCATTGACTATCATCATGCCCCCTTTTGTGTCCCTAGTACTTAGCACAGGGCCTGGAACATAGTAAGCACTTAATGTATGCTTGATTGGCACATATGCTGATTGGTACAGTAATATTCCATTACACCCATAGATTATAATTTATTTAGCCATTCCTCAGTGGCTAGGGGAACATCCCCTTAGTTTTCAATTTTTACAAACCATTTATAATTATTTCTGGGGGAGAAGAAAGGTGGTTAGGCTATGAAGCAGCTGTAGAAGAGAATCTCTTTCTGTCACTATCTCTCTCTGTCTCTTTTTCTCTCTGTCTATCTCTCTGTCTCTATCTGTTTGTGTCTCTCTGCCTCTCTGTCTCTGTCAGTCTCTGTCTTGGTCTTTCTCTATCTCTTCTCTGTCAACGTGGAATCTAGAAGTCCCCAAACTTGTAGCTTGGAGGGATTTGGTGATCCCCAGTTTATTTAGTTTGGAGGTAGAAACCCCAGGTTTGACCTTGTCACATGAGAGTTTCCTCCCTCAGGGAAAGTTCTACTTCCCTGGTCTCGAACTAACAACAGACTTTAAGATTTGGCTCCCTAGTTAGCACATCAGTCTCCTAAGCTGAAGGTCCCCAGTTTGATCCTAGGAAGGACGGTGTGGAAGAGGCTTCTGGAGACAAGGAGAGTCATTTGACATCTTAAAGTCTATTGTTGGCTTGAGACCAGTGAAGTAGGACCTTCCCTCAGGGAGGAAACTCTCATGTGACAAGGTCAAACCTGAGGTTTCTACCTCCAAACTAAATAAACTGGGGATCACCAAATCCCTCCAAGCTACAAGTTTGGGGACTTCTAGATTCCACGTTGACAGAGGAGAGATAGAGAAAGACCAAGACAGAGACTGACAGAGACAGAGAGGCAGAGAGACACAAACAGATAGAGACAGAGCGATAGACAGAGAGAAAAAGAGACACAGAGAGATAGAGAGTGACAGAAAGAGACAAGCAAAGAGAGGCAGAGAGATAGATAGATAGGTAGATAGACTGAAAGACAGATGGAGGGAAGGAGGGAGAGACAGATGGACAGAGTGACAGAGAGAGACAGGCAAAGATAGACAGAGATAGGCTGAAAGACAGATGGAGGGAGGGAGAGACAGACAGACAGACAGAGTGACAGAGAGAGACAGGCAAAGAGAGACAGAGATAGAGAGAGATAGAAAGACAGATGGATGGAAGGAGAGAGAGAGACAGACAGACAGAGTAAGTGATTATGCCAGGCACCATACTAACTGATGAGAATGTTGAAAAGCAAAAATATAGCTGCCCTCAAGGAGCTCACATTCTATTGAGGGAGATAGAATCTAATGGGTTGTTGGGAAACTGTAACCCATAGCTGCAATGCTGATTGTGTTGGAAGCCCATGAGAGTCAGGGGAGCCCTCTGTGGCAGAACCCACCAGCCCCTGTTGCTTTGGTATTCCTAGGTAGCTTCCTTGAGGGTTTATGGTTGTGTTTCTGCCATGTTGGGTGTGTCTCTAGGACAGTGATGCATCTTGTCACTATGCTCTGAGCTGTCCAAGGTCTGGTACACAAAGTACTCTATTATACACCAAAGGGTTGGGCAGTGTTAACTTTTATAAGGTCAGCAGCAGCTGCATCCTTTCCTAATCTCTTTGCTGTCCCTATTTCAAAGGACCTAGAAATGAGGGTCCTGGCTTAGAGAGTGCCCTTGAGCAAAGGACAGAACCTCATGGAGGTGGGTGTGGGTGACTCCCTTGAACTTCCCAGATTGCTCCTCTCAACCCTAACTAATACCTCCAAGAGTTTTCCACTGGAGAGTCAGGATGAAAAAATGAAATATCATCGTAGGTAAGAAAAGGCAAAGACTCATGTCTTAAACAGGAATGATTTCTCTTTAGAGTGTCTTGCTTGAAACTCTTCTGAAATACCCTTGGTAGGCCTGGGAACTGTGAGCCTAGGCCCTCTCCCCCTCCCTTCTGGCCTCACCCCAGCCCCAGCTGCTGCTATTGTCTGGCAGACAGAGCCATGTATTAATTGGAGGCCAGAGGTAGCCTTGGAATGCTGTTATTAGGCTCAGATGTTGCCTGCAACAAAATCCACCAACCTTTGACCTGGAATCAGAGCCAATGACTCTTCCTCTTTGGAGGACTACTGTGCCTCCCTCCCCTTCTGAGTAGGCTTTGCTCCCCCCCCCCCACCCATAGTCTCTCCATGGCTGGGTTGCCCACTCCCTCCTCCAAATGCCTAGGGGAGCTGGGAAGTTTTTGAGCAAGTGTGTGACCAATTCATTTAGTTTATTTCCATTCCTAAAGAGCCAATTCACTTTTCTGCACAGTGAATTAAAGTATTGCAATGAGTTCTCTAAGATAGAAATCAAATTAGTCATCCTTTGAACTCAGCCCCCACCCCCATCAACTTCTCCCTCCTTTCCACTTCCTTATTGCTATTGATAGAATCATCAACATAAACACATTTTAGGGACCAGAGCCCTGAACTCTGGCTTTATATGTCCTCCTTTTAGTTTGGGGGCTTCTCAAATGGTCTTTGGATCATTTTGCCCCCCACAAGACTTTCCTTTGGACTCTGCTCTCAGGATATAATTCATGTTTTGTCTTACACATATATGGGGAAAATAGCACAACCCCACCCCACCCCCAGCCACCTATCCCATGCAAGCATTCCATGTACCAACACATATTAGATACAGGACTGCCTTAATTTCAACCCCACAGCAAATATAAAGCAACATAAAGAACTCAGAGTAACCCATAAATAAATCTGGTAACTCCCACATTTACTTTTTTTTTTTAACTCTTCCTTTCTGACCTAGAAACAACTCTAAGACATAAGTGAAGGAATTAGATAAATGGGGTGAAGTGACTTGCTCAGGGTCATACAGCTAGGAAGTATCTAAGACCAGATTTGAACCCAGATCTTCCAGACTACAAGGCCTGGCACTCTATCCACTGAGCCACCTAGCTGCACCTACTTATTGTTTTTGTTGTTTAGTCATTTCAGTTGTGGCAGACTCTTGTGACCCCTCTTGGAGTTTTCTTGGCAAGGATACTAGAGTGGTTTACTATTTCATTCTCTAGCTCATTTTACAAATGAGGAAACTGAGGCAAACAGAGTTAAGTGACTTGCCCAGGATCACACAACTAGAAAGTTACCTGAGACTAGATTGAAACTCAGATCTTCCTTATTTCAGGTTCTGCTCTCTATCTATTGTGACACCCACCTGCCCACATTTACCTATATAAGCATCCAGCCTTATAATATCACCCTAAGGGGTTGTACTCTTTGCAGATGGTAAATAAAATGGGATTGCTAGAAAGGCAAATCCCTTTCCACAAAACCTTCATTGTAGCAGGAGAGCAAAGTTCAAATTTTGTTCTTTATCACAGTTTAGTCCCTTAATGTTTCTCTAGCTCCAGGAACATGAGTTCAGTCCTTGGTCTAGGAACTCTTGACTCTCTTTCTGAAGACTGGGATCTAAGAACTCGCACTCCCAGACATCATGGTCCTTTTCTCCTTGGCTGCCATTTCTTGGCCTTCCTCTGCACAGCTGGGTACAGAAATGTGGGGACCCAAGAACTCTATGAATTGTACTGTGGTCTCAAGTCACTGCCACTGGGGCAATGAGCTAGCACAATAGATAGGAATCTGGGGGGACCTGGGTTCAAATCTGGCCTCAGACACTTCCCAGCTGTGTGACCCTGGGCAAGTCACTTAACCACCATTGCCTAGCCCTTGCTGCTCTTCTGTCTTAGAACTAATACTAAGACAGAAGTTATGGGTTTAGAAAAAAAAAAAGTCATGGCCCTCCTTCTCTCTCTAACTGTCCTATCAAGGGCGGGAGGATGTCGACTCAATTCCAGAGCCAAAGCCTGTTCCCAGGGTCCTTGACTCTGCCAGTTCTCTCTGGCTCTCTCTAGTCACTGCAACAGGTGGGTTCCCTCCCTTATTCACCCAGACAAAATGGCAGCCTTCATCCACACCATTCAGACCATCCATGGTGAGCTCTGAGCAGGTTCCCAAGGACACCCTAAAGGAGCTGACCACAGTCATCCAGCCTCGTTTCATCTTGGCATCAGTGGTAGCTTCATACCTTTCACAGAGAGAGGATCTCAAAGTCCTTCCTACTGCTCAAAGAATGTGGGAGACCTGAGACCTGATCACTCCACAGGGATGTTCTCCCCTGTACAGAAGGAACAACCAGAATCTCGCTCTCATAATCCAAGTCATACCAATGGCCTTATTCCTCTAATCTCAGCCAGGTGAACATGGGTTGAGAATGGCTAAATAGATTGTAGTTTCTTAATAGAAAGGAAGAAAGGCAGAGAGGTAGCTAAGGTAGTACAGGGTATAGAGCACTGGACTTGAGTTCAAATCTAGCCTCAAACACTAGCTCTGTGACACTGGACAAATCATTTAAGCTCCATTTACATTGGTTTCCTCCACTGTCAAATGGAGGTAATAATAGCATCTATTTCCCAGGGTTGCTTTGAGGATCAACTGAGATAATATTTGTAGAGAATTGAACATAGTGCCTGGCAGAGAGTATTTTGTTAAGCCCTTATCATCAATGCTGTGTATTAGTTCCAAGGCAGAAGAGCAGTAAGGGCTAGGCAATGGGGGTTAAATAGCTTGTCCAGGGTTACACAGCTAGGAAATTTCAGAGGTCATATTTAAACCCAAGACCTCCAATGTCTAGGGCTGAATCCTAGGCCACTGAATCCACTGAATGACTCTGCCCTCTAGTAAGTATTTCATAAATGTTTCCTTCCTGATGCCTCTGCAACTCTCAAAGGCTATAATTTAGGGATGAATGACAATTGAATTGGTGGAGAGAGTTAACATTCTGGGAATGTCCTATACTCATATAAGCACCTTCCCTCCCCACTCCTTTCCCCACAATGATATAAAGGAATATTATGGTAAAATAAAAACAAAACATATATGAAACATATGAGGAAATGTAGAAAGGGAAAGGTGATACCAAATGCAGTTTGCCAAAGCCAAACTATCCATTCAATGATTCCAGCTAAAAGGAGAGAAAGGAAGAAAGAAAGAAAGAAAGGAAGGAAGAAAGAAAGAAAGAAAGAAAGAAAGAAAGAAAGAAAGAAAGAAAGAAAGAAAGAAAGAAAGAAAGAAAGAAAGAAAGAAAGAAAGAAAGAAAGAAAGAAAGAAAGAAAGAAAGAAAGAAAGAAAGAAAGAAAGAAAGAAAGAAAGAAAGAAAGAAAGAAAGGAAGAAAGAAAGGAAGGAAGGAAGGAAGGAAGGAAGGAAGAAAGAAAGGAAGAAAGAAAGAAAGAAAGAAAGAAAGAAAGAAAGAAAGAAAGAAAGAAAGAAAGAAAGAAAGAAAGAAAGAAAGAAAGAAAGAAAGAAAGAAAGAAAGAAAGAAAGAAAGAAAGGAAGGAAGAAAAAGAGAGAGAGAGAGAGAAGGAAGGAAGAAGAGAGGGAAGGAAGGAAGGAGGGAAGGAGAAAAGGGAAGGAGGGAGGGAGGAAGGAAGAATGGTATGGAAGAGGAAAGAGACAGAGAGACAGAAAGAGAGAAAGAGATATCCTACTATAGGACTCAAAGACTTGGAAGTGTACAATGAACAAAAACATCTTTGCTTTCTAAAAAAGGAATGTACTAGTGTTTTTTGTTTTAGACCTTCCATATAGATTAACATGCCTGATTCCAGCAAGGTTTCCCTGTAACAAATAAAAAGAGTTCAGCATCCCCAATACAAATAAAATACAATTCAACAGAATTACTTGAAACATACAAGTAAATAGCATATGTACCATTCCACACTGGTCCCCTACCTTTCTAATAAAGGGAAGACATTCCCTCTTCTCATATATTTTATTTGCTTTGTTGTTGTTGTTAATTCATTTGAGTCTACCTTATTAAATGTTAGGGGTTTGTTCTAAGAATGTATGTCTTTCTTATGTGTTTATTTTGTTGGTGTTTCTTATATTTATAATTTTTTAAATGACACCCTTTCCCTCACCCCACCTCTACATACAGTCAGTTAAAGCACTTAGCACAGTGTGTGGCACATAGTAAAACTACAGAAATGCTAACTATAAGTTCTAAGTTACAAAGTTCTGGTATGTAGATTAAAAATTAATATCCAAAATACTCTAAGTATTATATTTAATAAGATTTATTAATAATAACTTGAAGCAAAAAGGAAAAATAAAAGGCTAGAGAAAAAGAGATAGAGAGAGAGAGGAGTTACACACAATCTAAAAACAATAATGCAAGGATGCTAACATGAACAAAGGGAAAAGGATTCTGGGAGATGAAGTCCAAGGGTTCAAGATTTTCTAATTACACATTGCCTCTACTTCATTTCTCTTTTCTCTCTCATCTCCACTGAGAGCAACTCAGAATTTTGGAGTTGGAAAAAACCCTGCAAGGTCTTCTGGTTGAGCCTCCAAAATACCCACCAGGGGAGTCATCTAACATACCTGGTTCAGAACCTTCAAATGGACCCTTATAATGGCTCCAGTCTCTCCAATCCTAGCTTCACACAGTTGTCAAATCTTTTAGGCACAGATCTGATTACTCCATTACTTCTCTGTTCAAGAAACTTCACAGATGTCCTACTTATTACCTAGAGGATAAAATCCAGCTTCTTCTGTTTGGCATTCAAGGCCATTTAGAATATGATTTCAGTTTTCTTTCCCACATTTATTTTCTTTCTTTCACACAGTCTATACTCTAACCAAACCTTGCTATAAACTCTAGTCTTATTTCTTCTGCTCTGTGTCATGTGTGGACCTTGAGTCCACTCACTACATTTTCACCTATTGAGATCCTTCTTTTCCTTCAAGGCTCAGCTCACATACAATCTTCTCCATAGAGCCTTCCCTGATTCCCCAGGGGGTAAGTCATTCTTCTTTCCATGCTTTCCTAAAGAATTTTGTCTGCAAACCTCTTTTGTTACCCTTCCTTTCTTCTTGGGTCATTCTTATCTGGGTCAGTGTGCTACCCCCATTGAGCAGACTGTATGCTCCTTGAGGACAGACATTTTGACATTTTCAAAATTCACATCTCTGACTCCAAGCCCAGAGCCTCGAACATAGCAAGCTTTTTCATTAAATGAACATTATGTGCAGAAAGTGTGTTTATGGCACGGAAGAAAACTTGCCCAAATGCCTAAAAAAAAAAAATTAACATTTCTATAGCCCGTTAAGATTTATAAAGTGATTTGCAGATATCTCATTTTATCACACAGCAATTCTGGAAAGTACATGCTATTTTTCTTATTCTTCTTCCCATTTTATAGATGAGGAAACTGAGGTAAATGGGGGCGGGGGTTGGAGGGAGGTAAATGAATTACTCACAATCAAACAAGCATTAAGGATCTGAGATCTGATTTGAACAGGTCCAGTAGTCTGGAGGCAAGAGAAAAGTGAGACTAAATCTTGAAATCAAATTTAACTGGAATGTAAAGCATTTGAAGGATAGTAGAGTTAAATAAAGTGAGGAAAATGAATTGAAATCAAATTATGGTGGCATTTAAACTACTGGCATTTAATGCCAGACTTCAGAATGTAGCTTTTATCCCAGAGGCACAAGGGAGCTATTGAAAATTATTTAGCTGGGAGGACAACTAGTGTGACTCAGTGGATAAAGAGCCAGGCCTAGAGTTCAAATCTGACCTTAGATACTTTGTAGCTATGTGACCCTGGGCAAGGGGAGGTAGAAACTGAATTTGGAATTCAAATTTTTAAAAAATAAGTGTTAAACTTTTGTTTACATGTCATTAAGAAAACAAAAATTAATAATATATGAACAAAGAGGAAGATTATTTTCTGTAAAACTGATTTTTTTTCTGTTTAAGGGGGGAATTACTGAAGGGGGGAAGACTAGTAAGGAACCTATTATAATAATCCAGATGAGAAGAGATGGGAGCCTAAACTAAAGCAGTAGTTGTATGAGTAGGGGTTGGATTTGAGATGTTATAGAAGTAGACTTGATGGAGCACAACCAAAGACTAACATTGCATCATTAAAATAACTCTATGACCTCCTTTCTTTAATTAAGTGACCAGTAGGGCAGTTAGGTGTTTCAGTAGATAGAAAACTAGGTCTTCAGATTGGATAGGTCTTGGGTTCGAATATGAATTCTGACTTTTTTAGCTATGTGATCCTGGGAAAGGCCATTTAACCTCAAAAATTGCCTAGCCCTTACCTCTCGTCTACCTTGAAACCAATATTTATTTGATTCTAAGATCAGAGTTTAAGAAAAAAAAAAGTAGGGAATTATAGATATAGATTGTTGGACAGCTATAGATATCCTTTAAAAATGATCACCTATCTCTTGGCTTTGCTCATTTTTGTTGTTGTTATTGCAAGGGAGGAGGAGTTTTTTTTTTTTAAACCCTTACCTTCTGTCTTGGAGCCAATACTGTGTATTGGCTCCATTGACTCCAAGGAAGAAGAGTGGCAAGGGCTAGGCAATGGGGGTTAAATGACTTGCCCAGGGTCACACAGCTGGGAAATGTCTGAGGTCCGATTTGAACCCAAGACCTCCCGTATCTAGGCCTGGCTCTCAATCCACTGAGTCACCCAGCTGTCCCCCAAGGGAGGAGTTCTTGAATGAGGGGGATAGGGTGACATATTTGGAAATAAGAGGGATGGAAAAATAAGAGACATGAATAAAACTTTAAAGAAATATTGTGTGTTGCCAGGACTGTAGATGAGAGACAACCCACAGTTCTAGATCCAGGATTTCCTCTTTTCTTCTTTGTAGGACTCTGAGGTACATGACAGTGAAAAGGATGCCAGTTTCCTAAGAGGAGATGAACTCTGATATAATCTTGGGAGGCTACAATGCCACCAGGATTGGTTTTTCTTCTCCAGGAATGTGAATGTCAAAATTTCCCATTTAGGAAGATTCCTTTCTTCCTTTCAGGAGAGACTTGATATAAAATGAATCTATTCCTAGATAAGCCAAGAATACCTTGTTGCTGAAGGCCCTGCTTCCATGGTCATGGAAAAGGGACCGGTTCTATTGAATAGATAAAGCCTTTTAATCTATTCAATATAAGAGAAAGATTTCTCATTTCTTACCATACCTGCTAAGCACTAGGAGGAAAATGTGGAGGCAATTATGGGCTCGTATTTCCATGGCATGCTGGGTAGTTGGTCCAAGATTTGTTGGGGTAGGAGGAGAGAGGATGAAAGATTTTTCCAAAGGAAAAGCATCCCAAACCAATGAGGGAATTGTTTGTCTGGAAGCAGGCTCTTGAGATACATGGTCATTGTCTTCTTACCTCTATCCCAGTATC
Organism: Monodelphis domestica; assembly: GCF_027887165.1. Lineage (NCBI taxonomy): Eukaryota > Metazoa > Chordata > Mammalia > Didelphimorphia > Didelphidae > Monodelphis > Monodelphis domestica. The sequence continues at coordinate 60,043,348 of NC_077232.1, read as the reverse complement.
TGAGTGGCCTTGGGCTTCTTTATAGTCTTAGAGAAATGGAACAATAAGAGCCACACATATGAATGGTACATGAATCTATGGATGGATGGATCAATGGATCCCAGTTTGAATACACCCCTGTCCCCAAGTGCCTATTCTCCCTTTAATTTAGGACTTGCTAAAGTCTCATATGCTCTAGAGCTCAGAGCTAATCAAGGTCTCCTTATAAAATTAAGCTCCCCAGTTGGTTTACTGAATTGGAAGTCTTTGAACTTGAATTTGATTTCTCTCTCTGCAGCTTGCTACTGGTATGAACTTGGATAAGTCACTTGTCTCTAGCAATTCAGCTTTGTCATTTACAAAACAAGGGGATTAGATTCCCAGATCTTTTGTTCCCCTCAGGCTATAAATGAGAGGCTTCCCAGAGTCCTCTCTAGGGTGGGTCAGTGCTTGTCTCCTTGAGCTCTAGAGTGTATAAGCTTTTGTTGGCTTCCTTAATATATCTCCAGTTAAACTGGGGGGAGTAGAGAGGGGCAGGGAACAAAGAGGGAGACCGGATGCATCATTCACTCCAAATAGAAGCTATAGTTTACAGTGAAATCAAATAACCTTATAAGGCTCTGGAGGGAATCCTTAGCAGGAGGGAATTTGGATGCAAATAGGTCATCAAGTAATGGCAAAAATATGTGGCCAGATTGAGATCCCTGGAGGGAGGTTGTTCTCATCTCGGGCTGAGCATGTTCCTGGGGGCTGTTGGAAGACTCCCCTGGAGAGCTGCTCAGAAGGTTTGGTGTTGGGAGGTGGGAGGTAGGGCGATGAATGACAAGATAAAGGTCTCCTCCCACCTTTTAGATCAGCTCTCTGTTCTGGCACCACCCGTCTGGCATCTCCTTTTGTTGGAGCATCAGGAAATGGCTGGGGAGATTGCCTGAGACACTTTCTGGTGACTAAGTGGTACATCTAAGCCAGAAACAGACCGAGAACAGCTTAGGAGCAACTATAAATAGCCAAGTGTCCCCAAAAGCAAACGATTAAAGAAAGAAATGTCGCTGGCACACAGAAAGAGGCTGAACGGAAATCAGACCTGCTCCCAGGGAAAGTAGGAGCTTTTGAACTTTCAAAAGAAAAAGCAAAACCCAGCCCAACCCGGGGAGCAGAAATGTAACTAGCCTGAGGCAACCAGGGCTTTGTCCCTGGATAGTAACCAGCAGCAGGGAGCATTCTTTATGACTAAGGTAACAACTGACTCCACGCTTTCCATCGTCCTTACTCCCACTATTCTCTCTCCTCTTCCATATCTCCCTCCCTCCCCAAACCAAATTTGCCTCAAGGAAGATAATTATTAGTTTTAGATCCACTAGAGGGGACATTCACAAAGTTTGTCATCCCCTCAACCCTACCTTGAGTCTAGTAGGCAGCATTGTACATCCCAGGAAAGCAGACCTATTTCCAGGTCCCTAAATCTTCCAGGTCACCTTCCTCTACAGCCTTCCCATATGCTAGCCTGCTTCCCCATGGCCACATCTCAGAATCTTTGACTTCCTTCAAGATTCATCTCCATGGACCATCTCCAGGAAGCCTTCAGAGCTGAAGGAATTCATGAAGCCCCAATGAATCTTCTAGCAGTTAGGATTGCTGTCCTCCTCCATTTAGTTTATATCTATTTTATTTGTGTGGGTCTCATGTCCTCCCAGGAGACTTTAAGACCCTTGAGGGCAGGGGCTAGCTCTTTTGTCTGTTTCCCCAGGGCCAGGCACATGATGAGAAAATAGCACATGCTTTTGAGAATAATTAATATCCTAAAAAATAATATAGAATAGGGGGCAGCTGAGTATCTCAGTGGATTGAGAGCCAGGTCTAAAGACAGGAAGTCCTGGGTTCAAATCTTGCCTCAGACACTTTCTAGCTCTGTGACCCTGAGCAAGTCACTTGCCCCCCATTACCTAGCCCTTACCACTCTTCTGCCTTGGAACCAATACACAGTATTGATTCCAAGACAGAAGGTAAGGGTTTTAATAATAATAATAATAATCAAGAATAACTAATCAATTATTGAGTAATTGATTTTGGGATGGGGGAGAAAACTGATCTTATTAATCAGTTCTGCCCAAATAACCATTTAATTGGCAGAAATGTTTGGTCACTTTACAGCTGGCCTCTTTGGCTTCAATCCATCCAACCTCTGGTCTCCAACCTAAAGGGGACCATGGGATCATCAAATATGCAGGGGAGCTTCTTTTGGTGTTTATTTAGAGACTCACACTGTCAAATGGTCCTCACAGATATCCAGAAATTAAAAATGCAACAATGAGAGAGATATCAAGAATCCTTTAGAATTTTCCAACACGTGGTCCTTGTTGCCATCCTCACCTACCAATCTATGGAAATCCCTTGATCATCACTGAGCAGGGAAAGAGCCTTGAATGACAAGCCAAAAACCTGGGTTCTAATCTTAGATTTGCCATGAATTCACTTGAACAAGGCTCCTCAATTTACGCCATCAAGCTATAGAAATATCAGCCATTATTATCAATGAATTGAAGTCTGGTCCTGATAGGTTAACATGACACAGTAGTGAAAGGTCTGTTAGCAGCCATTTCCCTGGATCTGTAAGGGATGCCGGAAGAATGGGTAAAGGTGGTCCAGGTTTTCCTAAAAATGAAGGTGAATTTCACAGAGTTGAGGGTCTCCTGCTCTAGATCTTTATAGGGTCAATGAAAAGTTGACTGAATGGCAAGAACAGATTGACATCCCTTCTGCCTACTAACCTGAGCAATTCAGGAAGCTGAGAATTGTTTCCTAAAGGGAAGGGAAGGGTCAGATAGGTGGGTCAGTGGATAGAGCATCAGGTCCTGGGTTCAAATCTAGTCTCAGATACTTCCTAACTGTGTGACCCTGAGCAAGTCACATAACCTCAATTGCCTACTCCTTCCTTAATCTTTCCTGTCTTGGCACCTATATGTGGTGTTGCTTCTAAGACGGAAGGTAAAGGTTTAAAAAAAAAAAAGTAAGGAGAGGCAGCAAGGTGCCCCGGTGGAGAGAGCACTGTATTTGAGAGTCAGGAAAATGTGGATTCAGTCTCAGAAACTTTATGAACCTACTTTCAAAATGAGGATAATAAAATCTATAGAACAATGCAATGTAATAGATAAAGTGCTGGATTGGAGCTAGGAAGACCTGAGTTCAGATCCAAAACCGGACATTTACTAGCTGTGTGATTCTAGACAAGTCAGTTGACCTCTGTTTACTTGGTTTCCTCATCTGTAAGGTGGGGAAAATAATAGCACCTCTCTCCTGGGATTGTTTAGAGGGGGGGAAATGAGATAGTAATTGTAAGGTGCTTTGCAAACTTTAAAGCAATATAAAATTCTAGTTGTTGTTGATATTGGTACTATTCCAACAGGGTTATCTTGGAAGATCAAATGAGCTATGTATGTAAAGAGCTTTAGAACCTTAAAATGCTAAATAAATATCAGTTTTTACTGACATATCTCTCCTGAGCAGAAAATCTAAAATGAACTATTAACCTACAAACCTTTAGAAATACTAATAACATCATCATGTTTACATAGTTCCTTAAAACTTTGCAAAGCCTTTTACCCATTTTGAACTCATTTGAGCCTCTCAACAACTCTATAAGGTCTTAATTATTCTCATTTTTCAGATGAAGAAACTGAAGTTGGGAGAGAAGCTAAAAATTTTGACTAGGATCATATAGCTAACTTCTCTTTCTTTCTTTCTCTCTTTGTCTGTCTCTCTTTGTCTTTCTTTCTTTCTTTCTTTCTTTCTTTCTTTCTTTCTTTCTTTCTTTCTTTCTTTCTTTCTTTCTTTCTTTCTTCCTTCCTTCCTTCCTTCCTTCCTTCCTTTCTTTCTTTCTTTCTTTCTTTCTTTCTTTCTTTCTTTCTTTCTTTCTTTCTTTCTTTCTTTCTTTCTTTCTTTCTTTCTTTCTTTCTTTCTTTCTTTCTTTCTTTCTTTCTTTCTTTCTTTCTTTCTTTCTTTCTTTCTTTCCAATTCCAAGGTAGAAGATTGGTAAGAGGTAGGCAAGTGGGGTTAAGTGACTTGTCCTGGATCATACAGCTAGGCAGTGCCTGAGGCCACATGTGAATATAGCACCTCCCATCTTTAGGTCTGGCTGGCTCTCTATCCACTGAGCCACCTTTCTGCTCCCTAATAAATTTCTAAAGCAGGATTCATATCAAAGTCTTCCTGGGTCCAAGTTCAGTATTTTATCTCACTGGGAATAGGTAATCATTAACCTCATTTTATTGATGAGAAAACGGAGACTCAGTAAAGTTAAGCCACTTGTCCAAAGCCACAATGTCAGAGACTTATCCAGGCTGAATACTCAATGCACTATGCTGGGATGGAAGAACTAGTCATTAGGAACTCCTGAGCTTCTTCAAGAACATGTTTTCCTTTAGTGTCATCTTCCCCAGGGTCACCTATCATAGTGGGGCAGTAGCTCACGTCTTTCTGGAGAATCTCCTTTTCTTTGCCTACTGTCTTTAGAAAAAAACAGAACATCAGGGATATCAGGTATATACTAAATAAAATCCCTGGCTTATGTGAGGGCACTAACCAAACAGTGACCATTTATTAAGTGCTTACTGTGTGCCAAGCACTCTCCTAGGAGTTAGAGGTAACAAAGTTTAAAAAGAGACTAGCCCCTACCCTCAGAAAGCTTCTATTCTCCTGGCAGGGCCACTGGATCCCATTGTAGCCCTGGATGTCCTCACCAACACCTCTCCTCTTCCCACCTCAATTCAGCAAAGCCCCCTTTCATAAACGGCGTGGCTCACTTGGCATTTGCTCCACTGCTCTGAGCCCCTCATAGCTTCCCACCATCACCAGCTGCGATAATCCAGGGTGTGCAATCCACACATTATCATCTGATAATTTCAGAAGGCTGGTCAGACCTCTAAGGGACAGCGAGGCTGCATATTTATCCATCTCTCATTCGTGTTTCCCTTTAAACACTTTACTCAAAACCTCATGTAAACACAGTCAGTCATTTAAGTTCACAAACCAATGTGGTCATCCCTTCCTCTGCAGGCAACTGACAAGCCTCCTTCAGAGGGAGATATTTGCCTTGGTTTAGGACCACGTGGGTCACATTGCTTCCTTAGCCCTATGTGACTTGGGGTCTATGTTCTTGATCTCTTTGCCTGCTTCCAGGTCAAGAAAGATCAGAGCTGGGAGGGACCCAAGAAGGTGCAACCGGCTACCCGGGAGCTGCTCCATTCTGATTGTGCTTGGATTTTCTCCGACAAGGAGGATGACCTTGAGACTAGAATTGCCAGAGCAGAAATGGCTAATGAGGAGTTGAAACATGGGACCGGAAAGGAGATAGGAGCGAGAAAGACAAGCTATGCCCTCCCATGGTAAAGGGAATAGCTGATGAGATTGCTGAACCACTATCAGAGATAGCCCAAAGTTTAGAGAGAGCAAGAGAGGGATCACAAGTCTGTAGAAGGATGCCTGGTATCTAGACTTTGAATAAAGGGAAGAGAATAGATTGTCCAAAGTAAAGGCAATGCAGCTAGATGATGCAGTGAATAGTCCCAGAGTCAGGAAGATTTATCTTTCTGAGTTCAAATCTAGACTCAGACATTTACTAGTGGGGAATGATGCTGGGTAAGTCACTTAACTCTATTTACCTCAGTTTCCTCATCTGTACAATGAGCTAGAGAAGGAAATGGCAAACCATTCCAGTATCTCTGCCAAGAAAACCCCAAAAAGGATCATGAAAAGCTGGAACACAACCAAAAAAAAAATGACCAAACAATAACAAAAAAGTAGAGGTCAGTGAGTTTGACTTCAAAGCCTGAGAAAATTCAAAAAGTTTCTTGAGAGAAATGGTTAGTGAACATAGTAGATGCTTAACAAATGTTCATTGACTGCTTGAACAAGGAAGTAAAGATTGCAAAGAGCCAACAGAACTTCATTAAGAATAAATGGTGGATGGGAGAGGGAAAGGTGGTGGGAGGGGGGGCGGGGAGGAAAAGAAAATGATCTTTGTTTCCAGTGAATAATGTTTGGAAATGACCAAATAAAATAATGTTTAAAATTTTAAAAAAAGAATAAATGGTGGAAAATATTCTTAATTAATTAATTAAATAAAAAATTTCAATTAAAAAAATAGTGGGGCAATGAGGTGGCTCAGTGGATAGCAAGGTAGGCCTGGAGATGAAAAGTCCTAGGTTCAAATATGGCCCCAGACACTTGCTAGCTGTCCTGGGCAAGGCACTTGAACCCACTAGCCTAGCCTTTCCCTAGCCTTAGAACCAAGACTTAGTATCCGGAGCACTGTGGATAGATCATGGACAAGTCACTTGACCCTGTTTGCCTAGTCTTTGCCCTTCTGTCTTAGAGTTGTTATTTTTTAAACTCTCACCTTCTATCTTAGAATTGATACTGTGTATTGGTTCCAAGGCAGAAGAGTTGTAAGGGCTGGGCAATGGGTCAAGTGGCTTGCCCAAGGTCACACAGCCGGGAAGTGTCTGAGGCCAGATTTAAACCTAGGATTTCTCATCTCTAGGCCTGGCTCTCCATATACTGAGTCACTCAGCTGCCCCCTTAGATTTGTTATTAAGACAAAAAGTGAACTTTTAGGGGAAAAAAAGAACATATGGTGCCTGACAAACCTCATTTCCTTTTTTGATAGGATTAGTAGCCTAGTAGGGAGGGAGAAGGCTGAAGATAAAAATTTACCTAGATTTTAGTAAAGTCTTTGAGAAAAATCACTGATGTTTTTAATGAAAAAGCTGGAGATATGAAAGCTATGTAAAAGGGAAATTAGATGAATGCAAAACTGGATAAGGGCCAAGCTTAGAGTAGCCATGAATGGTTCAATGTCCATTTGGTGGGAAGTCTCCAGTGAAAGTGCCCTAGGGATCTGGGCTTAGGGCTGGAGTTATTCATTTTTGTCAATGGCTAGATAAAGTAGAAAAGGCATACTGGCCAAAGTAGGAGCCCTTGCAAAGGCAGAGATGCTACTAAACATACCAGATGATATAATCAGGATCACAAGAAAATTTGATGGTCTTAATCTAAGAAGCTGAAATTCAAAGTGAAATCATTTAAACTATTACAAGTGGGTTCAAGAAAAGGATCTTCAAAAATGTAGTATATACCAAGGGCTTAATCAATGCCTGTTGGATAAATATTCAAAAAAATTTATTTTAGAATGATGAAATGAGAGAATATTTATAAAAGCACTTTGCAAACCTTAACGTCTTATACAAATGCTATCATCATTACATAACATGATGATGATGGGTAAGACAGTTAGTCTGAAAAAAAAAAAGTATGCAGGCCTCAGTGGCCTGCAAGCTTCCTCTAAGTAAGCAGTTTAATGTGGTAGCCAAAATAAGCAAGTGTTTCCTTTGGCTGCCTTAGGAGAGGCCCCATATCCAGGAAACAGGTGGTGCTAATCTTACTGTACTCTGCCCCGTCAGACCACATTTGTAGTATTATGTTCACTTCTAAGACACACATTTCAGGACTGACATTGATAAGTTGGAGAGCACCCAAGGGAAAGCAAATCAGATAATAAAAGGCTTTCAAGGGTCATATCATAGAAGAGTGATTAGAGAAGTTGGGAAAAAAAGAGAGGTAAGGACTGCATGTCTTCAAGTATTTGAAGGGAATTGTGGGAGGAGAGATTGTTAGTGTTGTTCAATTATGTTCAGACTCTTTATGAATCCACTTGGGGTTTTCCTGGCAAACACACTGGAATGGTTTGCCATTTCTTTCTCCAGCTCATTTTATAGATAAGAAAATTGAGGCAAATAGGGTTAAATGACTTGCCCAGGGTCACATAGCCAGCAGATGTCTGAGGCTACATTTGAACTCATGAAGGTGATTCTTCCTGATTCTAAGCTCAATGCTCCATCCACTGCCCAACTCTAGTTTCTCTATAAGAAATTAGACTTATTATTTTTCATCCCAGAGGGCAGCATGGATGGCAGTGGATGGAAGTTGCAAAGAGATTTATTTAGGCAGGACATATAGAAAAAACATCTTATCTGATGTCCAAAATCAATTTGGCAACTTGCCTTAGGAGTTAGCAGGCTCTTCACCATTGGAGGTCTTCCAGAAGAGACTAGAAAACATTTCTCAAGTATGTTCTAGTGATGATTCATTGTATGAGTTAGAGTAAAATGGCTCTGAGGTCAAGTCAAATCAAAAAGCATTTATTGAAAGTGTACTGTTATATGTCAGGCACTATATTAATGACTAGGGATACAAACAGAGGCAAAAAGATAGTCCATTCCCTCAAGGAGCAGCTAATTAAGAAAGACAATACATAAAAGAAATCTGAAAAGTAGGGGAGGGAGGAAGAAAGTGGAGTCAATAGCAGACCTGATTGAGGAGTGAAAGATGACTGGTTTGGACTCTTCCTCAAAATGGAAGTTCCTGAAAAGACTTGTACAAGAATGTTCATAGCTGCGCTCTTTGTGGTGGCCAAAAATTGGAAAATGAGGGGATGCCCTTCAATTGGGGAATGGCTGAGCAAATTGTGGTATATGTTGGTGATGGAATACTATTGTGCTAAAAGGAATAATAAAGTGGAGGAGTTCCATGGAGACTGGAACAACTTCCAGGAAGTGATGTAGAGCGAGAGGAGCAGAACCAGGAGAACATTGTACACAGAGACTGATATACTGTGGTATAATCGAACGTAATGGACTTCTCTACTAGCAGCAATGCAGTGATCCAGGACAATTCTGAGGGACTTATGAGAAAGAACGCTATCCACATCCAGAGAAAGAACTGTGGGAGTAGAAACACAGAAGAAAAACAACTGCTTGATCACATGGGTCGATGGGGATATGATGGGATATGTAGACTCTAAACGATCACCCTAGTGCAAATATCAATAATATGGAAATAGGTCTTGATCAATGACACATGTAAAACCCAGGGGAATTGCATGTTGGCTATGGGAGGGGGTTGAGAGGAGGGGAGGGCAAGAACATGAAGCATGTAACCATGGAAAAATTTTCTTAATTAATCAATAAAATTAAATTTAAAAAAAATGGAAGCTCCTGGAGGAACTAATGCACCAAGGGGAGGAGTGGAAAATGAAGATGAAAAAGTCTTCCAGATGGGAAGGCAGCTGAGATATAGTGTTAATGTCAGGAAAGTCAAAAGCTGAGCTGGTAGATAGAGTATCAGGACTAGAGTTGGAAGGACCTGGATTCAAAGTTGGTCTCAGACACTTTTTAGCTGAGTGGTCCTGGGAAAATCAGTTAACCCCAATTGCCTGGCCCTTGTCATTCTTCTCTCTTAGAATGGATACTAAGAGAGAAGGTAAAGGGTTTGTGTTTTTTTTTAAAGGATGAGCCAAAGAATGGCTGGACCTTCCTCAAAATGGAGGTTGCTGGGGATGCTCATTATAGGAAAGATGGGCTTTTCAGTGGTAGAGAGGGAGGAACCTTCTAGAGTGAGAAAGCAGCTGAGATATGGTGGTATAGCAGAGCTGAGAAAGGAGAAGTACCTTCCAACTTGCAAGTTTTGTGACTCTATGACAAACCACAGCGTCATAAAACAGGTTGTAATGATTCTACCTGAATCAGCCACCAGGTCCAAGCAAGTCCCTCAGAGCTAGCCCGTGGGGCTGACAGGGGAAGGAAAAGGAAGAAATGTTTCCTTGGAATGAGAAGAGGGCTCTCCTGAATCTGCCCTTCAAACTCACCAAACACATTTTAAATCCCATGACTTTCTCTGACATCTCTGTGGTTTGTTGACATGAAAGATCACTTCCTGATTCTTAAAATCATTTCCTCCTTTGTCTTCTATGATTACAACCTTCTTGTTTCTTTTCCTGTGTTTTCTTTCCCTCCTGCTTCCTTAACTGTGAATGTTTACTTTGGGCTCTATCTTCTCTCCCGCCACTCCCATTGAGAGATCCTCCCCTGTCACCAAATTACCTTCCTTCCTCAGGTCTGACAATGTTCTCTTCTGTTCTGATCTCTTGGGTAAACTCTAGGAAAGGAGAAGAACTGGCTCCTTAGGAGGCCATGTGGTTCAGTGGAAAGAGTACTGGTTCTAAAGTGAGAGGACGTGGGTCTGATGCATACCACTTATATGACCTTGGGCATGGCACTGAACCTCCTTGAGCCTCAGTTTCTTTAGTTATAGAATGAGGAGGTTACGCCAGGCTCCTAAAACTATAGTTCTAAAGCTTCAAGGGGCCTCAGAGGTCATCTATTCTCTGTCACTGTTAATGGTGACATTATTTTCTTGGACATTCAGGCTCCAAACCCTGGAATAATTTTTTACTTCCCCCCTCCTTTACCCTATATATGTTAGTGATCAGGTTCTTCCTGTTGATCTTTTCTCCAAATTGTCTTTTCCTATCCATTTCCTGGTAACCACCCTAGACCAAACCCTCATTATCTAAGGCATTGGGGAATGATGGATGGAGTGTGGGACTTGAAATCAGTGCGATCTAGGTTTAACCCTTGTCTCTAGTACTGACTAGTTGTGTGATTAAAGGCAAATCACTAAAGTTAGCAGAGTCTGAGTTTTCTCATCTGTAAAATGGAGATGGCAATAACTATTATAAATATATTATCACAGTGTTGTTGAAAGGTTAAAGTGAGATAATATATGTAAAATAATCTGTAAACTTTCAAACTCTGTATATATTCATATATTTAATATTGGTGTTTCGTAAGTTTCGAAATTTGTATATTTAGAGCTCCCAGAGACCTTTGGGGTCATCTAAGTCGAATATCTTCAATCAACCAGTCAATAGATCAATAAACATTTATTGTGTACCTACTATGTGCCAGGCACTGTGCCTGGGTTTACAAAAAAAGAGGCAAAAAACAAGTCAGTCCCTACCCTCAATGAGTTTATAATCTAATGAGGCAGAAAACATACAAAGACATACGAAGCAAGGTATATGCAAAACAAATAGAAAATAATTAACAGAGGGAAGGCATTATGGACAGATTATTGATTTCTGTTGAAATTGGAAACTATTGGTCTAGTATATTCCAATGACCAAAAATAAAAAAATAAAAAAAATCCTTCTGTTCCTCTTTTGATTTAACCCAAATTACATTCCCCCTTCCTGTTTCTTTGTTTTTTCTCCTAAGTGCAATTTCACAATATACATTGTTTTATATATCTTATTTACTTATCTTAGGCTTTTCAATGAAGTTTTGGGCATAATTTAGTCATGGGTTTAATCCCCAAAAATCTCAGTGACAGGTAAGAAGTCAAATTTGTCCCTTTGTATTAGGCCCTCTAATTCTTTTTATTGATAATCTAAACTTTGGGTAGTTATATATAGAAACTAAAGGAAATGAACTTCACCGCTCTATCCTTCTGGGGGGATTTTGTCTCTTGAGAATTTGTGGTTGTCCTGGACACTTCTCTTCTTCCTTTTTTGTGGCTAAACTCATATTATATATATATATATATATATATATATATATATATACACATATATATATATATATATTTGTGTGTGTGTGTGAATATATATATGCATATATATATATATATATAAGCATTCTTCCTCCCCCATCCTTTTTAGTTTTATGATATTTTGATTAAATTTGTATGACCTCTGGTAAATATATTCTCACTAACCTTTGTTTTCTGTTTTCCATCTCTTGTTATGAACCTGTTAAAAGACCTGGAAATAGAAATCTCATACTCAGATATCTTCCTAGGCAGATGTTCACTTCACAAATTAATTTTATGAAGAGGAGTTGAAGGTTTCCTATAGAAGATGGGATTTTAGTTTGGATTTAAAGGAAGCTGGTAGCCTGACTGGGAGAGAAAATTCTAGGTATAGGGGAAAGCCCAAGATGTTTGGAGCCAAGAGATGGAATGTCTTGTTTGTGGAATAGTCATCATTTGACAAATAAGGAAACCAAGGCTTAGGAGAGATAAATGAATTGCCCAGAATCACAGAAGGAGGAAAGGCTGTCATGATTTTGAACTTAAGTCCTCTGATTCCAAATTCAGTGTGCTTTTCATTCTCCCTCTGCTATCTTTCAAATATCATTGATTTTTCTTAGACTTATTTGCTCATGCTTAGATTATTGCAGAGTATCCTTCCAGCCTCCCTGATTCAATCTGTCCCCCTTCTAGTCCATCCTACATAATACCAAGAGAAAGATTCAGGACTATGTAATAGAAACATTACCAGCTTGGAAATCAGGAGACCTGCTGATAATGACTTTGACTAAACTATTTCCATTCTCTGGAACTTGATTTTGAGTATTTTCTTGAACTATTTGACAAACTCTTTCATGTTCTCCTTGCTGAAAAAGTAGACTAGTAATAAAGAAGAGGGCTGGATTCACAACTAATTGGATGGCTAACCCCAAATAGTCATTATCAGTGAATGGACCAATGCCAAGATGGCCTTTGGTGGAGTGCCCCAGTGGAGCTTTTCTTTTCTTTTCTTTCTTTCTTTTTTAAACCCTTACCTTCCGTCTTGGAGTCAATACTATGTATTGGCTCCAAGGCAGAGGAGTGGTAAGGGCTAGGCAATGGGGGTCAAGTGACTTGCCCAGGGTCACACAGCTAGGAAGTGGCTGAGGCCAGATTTGAACCTAGGACCTCCCGTCTCTAGGCCTGGTTCTCAATCCACTGAGCTACCCAGCTGCCCCCTTCCTGAGCTTTTCTTTTCTTGGTAGCATTCAAAATTTTTAGCAATGATAAGGATGAAGGTCTAAGTGATATGCTTAAGGGATTCATAGAGGATGCAAAACTGGAAGGGATATTTACTATGTTACATGCATAGAAATAGTTATATACTAGTATACAATGCAATAGTTACATATTGTTTAAATGAATCAGGATCCAAAGAGATTTCAATTGTCTCAGAAGTTAGGAAAGTTCTAATAAGACAAAATTTTAAAGGGATACATTTCCCAACAAGCATTTGATTTTTTATTTTAATCATTTCTGTAAGATAGGAGAAGCGAGGCTAAGATAACCATTCTTCTGAACTAGAGCTGAGAGTTTTCCAGGACTGCAAGCTCAAGCTGAATCAATATTGTGATATGCTTTGATACCAATGGAGTATCAAAGTGTTTCCCAGTTTTGATTCATCTTGAGTTTGTAGTAAAAAATGATAAGGCAGTCTTGGGTTTCATTGAGGGAGGACGGCACAGAATTTAGGATTAGGGAGGTGAAGATAACATTGTCATAAGCCTCAACCAGAAAGTATCTATCACAAACGTGGTCTTCGGTTCGGGTCACTCCATTTAAAGAAGGACATTGATAAACTGGGGAGTAGAAGGCATCCAAGATAGTGAAGGGCTCCTAGATCATATTGTATGAAGATTAGTTGAAGGGATTGTGAGTATTTAACTCTGCAGTAAACACTAGAGATAATATAATAGCCGTCTTCATGTGGTGTAGAAGAGGGATAAGACTTATTCTGCTTAGCCCCAAAGAAAAATGGAAAAAAGGAAGAATGTTAACAAGAAGTACACATGGGCTCTATGTAAATAAAATTCTTAACAATTAAACCTAAAAGGTACATATTTGGATTAAATTAAAAGAGGAAAAGATATTATTTTTATTTATCTATTTATTTTAGTCATTGGAATAAGTTCTAGACCAACATTTCAAATTCAAACAGAAATAGGAGCCAATAACCTGTGCCTTCCCTTTGATCATCTTAAATGAATGTAAGGGTAGAGGCCAAACCATTCCACTTCAGCCCTGGTACCTTGACTTAGTGTGAAAACATTTTAATTAAATCCAAAATCCAAAGTAAGCCTGTCCAACCTTCTTGAAGCAAAGCTATTGTGTGAGAAACATACCTGAAGCAGGAAGATATCTCAGAACCAGAGTAAAAGATCCTCAATTTCTGGATTAAAGAAGTTGGAGCCAACATAGTGTTTTCAGCATCCCTCTGAGGAGCTAAGAGGAAGAAGGGCCTCAAGAGGAGAACCATTGGTCTTTAAGGCCTTTTAAAGAGGAAGATCCCGGCTGAGGAACATTTTAAGAGTGTTTTCTCTTGATATATGTCTATTTTTATAATAATATTTATTTCTTATTAACAAAATTTCCAATAAACTGAATTTTGTCTCAGAAAAAAAAATCAGAAATTGACCTAAGAAAAATATAAATAGAAGGTTAGGCTAACCTATTACCTAACCTCAGCCTAGGTGTCAGAAAGTTTCTTCACTGGGGGCTCAAAGCAATTATAACTAAACTCATAAGTTTTTGTCTAAAACTGGAAATGATCACTTTTTTCTCTGATTTCATTGCATCTTCCTCCCTCTTTTTCATTGCTAGATGAAGTCAATATTTGGGGGACAGCTGGGTGGCTCAGTGGATTGAGAGTCAGACCCAGAGATGGGAGGTCCTGGGTTCAAAACTGGCCTCAGACACATCCTAGCTGGGAGACCCTGGGCAAGTCACTTGATCCCCATTGCCTAGCCTTTACTACTCTTCTGCCTTGGAACCAATACACAGTATTGATTCCAAGATGGAAGGTAAGTGTTTAAAAAAAAAAAGAAAGTCAATATTTGAAGTCTAGTTGATAAAGTTCCAGTCTTGCATTAAGGACTTGGGTTGGAATCTTTGCTCAGGAATGAGACTCTGAGCTAGTCCCATAACCTCACTAAGCCTCATCTATAAAATGGAGATAATGATAATGGTAATAATAGCACTCCCTCCACAGGGTTGAAATGGATGAAATGAAAACTATAGACATGAAATACTTTGCAACCCTGCCATATAAATGACAACTATTGTTACTTAGACCGGACTTATCATTTCACTCATATAAGAAACTCATGCTAAAAAAAACAAAAACCCAGTCTCTCTACTAATCTAAGATCAATCTGCCCTTAGAGTCTTTTAAAAATATTTTAATTAGGGAGAAGTTCAGTGGATTGAGAGTCAGACCCAGAGATGGGAGGTCCTGGGTTCAAATTTCACCTCAGATACTTCCTAGTTGTGTGACCCTGGGCAAGTCACTTAACCCCATTGCCTAGCCCTTACCACTCTTATGCCTTGGAACCAATACCCAGTACTGATTCTAAGATGGAAGGTGAGGGTTATTTTAAAAAATAATTAATTTTTAAAATTTTAAATCCCCCCCACCGCCCCAATTTCATGTTGGTACAATTTTCAATAATCATTTTCTGGTATTTTGCAATCCATGTTCTCTTCTTCCATCTCACACCTCTCCCACCCCAACATGGCAGGTAATAAGATATAGGTCATGTATATGTTATCATACACTACATATTTCCATGTACATCATGTTGTGAAAGAAGATGTGTATCTCTCACACTAGAGAAAAATTAACCAAGGAAATAAAGTAAAGAATGGTGTGGCCTGATCTCCTTTCGGACTTTACCAGCCCCTTCTATAGCACTGTAGAGCATTTTTTTGTCATGAGACCCTTTGGAGCAGTCTTAGATCCTTGCATTGCTGGTAACTGTTAAATCATTCACAGCTGATCATTGTCCATTTTTGTTGTTACTGTGGACAATATTCTCCTGGTTGTGCTCACTTCACTTTGTATCACATCGTGTAAGTCTTTCTGGACTTTTTGTGATGATCTTGTCATTTCTTATGGTCCAACAGTATTCCATTATAATGATATACCACAACTTCAATCAGCCATTCCCCAATTGATGGGCATCCCTTCAGTTTCTAGTTCTTTGCTACCACAAAGAGAGCAGCTAGAAATATTAAAGTTTTTTGTGACACTGAAAAGTCAAATGACTCATCCAGGATCAAACAACCAATATGGCTCTTTCTGCCTTGGAGGTCAGCTCTCTAGCCATTGTATTATTTTGAATTTCATTTTCTTTTTCTAATTGGGTATCCTATGTAGATTTCAAGCTCCTTGATGGCAAGATAGTAGGCTAGTGATGGTGAACCTTTTAGAGGCTGCATGCCATGCCTTAGTCTCTTCCTCCCCCTCACCCCACACACACATAGGAGGGAGAAAGTACTCCCATTGGGCTACTGGGTGGAGGAAAGTACTCCCATTGGGCTACTGGGTGGGTGAAGTGAGGAATGTCCTCAGCAAGTATAGAGAAGGGGAGGGGGTGGCCCAACTGCTCCAACTCTGCCCACCTTACCCCAGGCAGGGGAGGTAGAAAGTGCTCCCATTGGGCTTCTGGTCAGAGGGGCAACTGATGTGAAAAAATGTTTTCAGGCACAGTGGAGAGGGGGAAGGGAGAAGCTCTGCCTGAGACCCTCTGCCTTTCTAGTAACAAACTCAGGGGTGGGAGACAGCACACGTGCCAGACACTGGCACTGGCTCTACTTTGACCCCTAGCTACCTCTGGTTGGGAGTTTTAGACAGCTTATTCTCCCTTCTCAGGTCTCATACTGAGGCCAGGCATTGGAGGATGTATCAGTACTAACACTGAGAGAAAATGACCAAAGACCCTACAATCATCTTCCTCTGAACCAGGCTGATTTATTCTTGGAAGGCTGATAAATGGAAATCTTTTCAGGATTGGCTGGTTAAATGGATTTATTGGCTTGGACAGCATTTCAATGATTTGAACCACACAGCCTGAAGAAGGATTTCTTTCGCTTTTGTCTAGCATATCTCTTCACCAGGAAATTCTATGGGCATGGAACTGGATGGCTTAACTTTAGCTGATCTGAACATGCCTTCCCTACCCTTGGTCTAGGGATTGGGTGTGTATGGGGCGGCGGGGGGTGGGGGGGTGGGGGGCATGCGGAGAGGATTAGGGGAAGAGGAAGAGGAAGAGGGCTCAGATGATTTCAGAAATCTTGGTTGCTTGGGGGCTCCAGATCAGAACTTCTTAACAACCTAGGACTACATTTAGAGTTGAAGGGGACCTGTGCAATTTTTGTTGTTTTCCCATCGTATCTGACCCTTCATGGCCTGCTTTGGGGTTTTCTTGGCAAAAATATGAGAGGGGTTTACTGTTTCCTTCTCTAGTTCATTTTACAGATGAGGAAACTGAGGTAAACAAGGTTAAGTGGCTTGCCCAGAGCCACCCAGTGAGTAGATATCTGAGGTTGAATTTGAATTCCGGAAGACTCAGCTTCCTGATTTCAGGCCCCACACTCTATCCCCTATACCATGCAGAGTCAAGATGAAATGTATAATAATAACTAAGATTTATATAGCACTTACTATGTTTACTATTAAAGACAAGGGAACAGTCAGTCATTATGCTAAGTGCTTTACAATTATTATCTCATTTGATATTCACAACAACCCTGTGACTTAGGTGCCATAATTTCTATTTTAAAGATGAAGAAATTGAAGCAAAAAATAATTGACTTGCCCAAGATCACACAGTTACGAAGTGTCTGAATCTGAATTTAAACTCAGGTCTTCCTTGTGCCAGAATGCTCTTTCCAGTACTCTTTCCACTGTGTCACCTAGCTATTTCTAATATCAGTTTCTAATTCTTTGCTACCATGAAAAGGGCCACTATAAATATTTTTACACTGACAGTTCCTTCTCCATTTTAAAAAATCTTTATGGGATATAGACCCAGTAGTGGTATTGCTGAATCAAAGGGTATGCAGGGTTTTGCAGACTTTTGGCCATCTTCCAAATTATACCCCGGAATGGTCAGATTCCAGTTCACAACTCCCCCAAGGGTGCATCAGTGTCCCAATTTTTCCACTCCCCCTCCAATAATTGGCATTTTCCATTTCTGTCCTGTCATCTAATCTGCTTAGGAGTGATATGATACCTCAGAGTCATGTTGATTGGCATTTCTCTAATAATAGTAGTAATCAGTTTTAGAGCATTTTTTCATGTAACTAGCTTTGATTTCTTCTTCTGAAAACTGTCTGCTCATATCCATTGATATTGATATTGGGGAATGACTTATATTCCTATATATAATAATAATATAATATAATGTAATGTAACGTAATATAACATAATGTAATATAATATAATACAATATAATATAACATAACATAACATCTATAAATATAAATATATAAATAAATATCAATTTGACTCAGTTCTCCCTATATTTGAGAAATGATGCCTGTATCACTTTTATCAGAGAAACTTGCTGCACACCCCCTAACCCCTACCCCACCCTGCTTTCCTTCTAATCTTGGTTGCATTTGTTTTGTTCGTGCCGAACACTTTGTACATTAATGTGATCATCACTTTTTACCTTGATTTTATTACAGGTATTTCTGAGAACAAATTCTTCAGATGGTAAAAGTTCTCGGGATGGGCTTTGAAGCTCAGGAGGGATTTGGCTGGAGGGAAGACAGGAGTGATTAAAGACAAGGGAACAGAATGAGCTAGTTTAGAGGGAAGAAAGTACAAGGTGTATTGGTAGAAGTCTCAGTAGCCACTTAATAAATGTTTATTGAATGAACAGTGGAAGATAAAATTAGAAACAAAGCCCTAGTTTTCTTCAAGGTCAGATCAAGAAGTGCTACCTTCTCTAGGAGGGCTTTCTGGACCGTGCCAACTTCTAGTGCCTCTTTATCCCCCAATGGCCTCTTGTTTATAGATTTGTTTTTCATATACTTAGATGAAAGTGTATGCTATGTCCCCCAATAGGATGTAAGCTCTTTGAGGGCAGGGCAAGCTTCATTTTTATTTTTGTGTCCCAGGACCTGGCAAGTAGTAGGTGCTTCATAAAACCTTGTTATTTAGTTAATCAATCAATAAGCCTTAAATGCTAAACTAAGGGATCTGGATCATGTTCATTCCCAATTCCTCTCAACTCCCGAAGCATGTCAATATGGCTTGGAGGTGACCCTAGGTTTTTGGCAGACAAAATCAAGAGAAGGCTTGAGTCTGGGACTAGGGACTGACTCTTGTCTTTTGACTGAGATCCAGTTAAATCTGATCAGAGAGAGTCATCATTATACCAGTCGCAGAAAGATGACTATAGCAACTCTTAAAGGTCGTTTTCTAGGTGGTAGGCTAGGTGGCTCAGTGGATTGAAAGCCAGACCTAGCGAAGGGAGGTCTTGGCTTCAAATCTGTCTTCAGATACTTCTTGACTGTGTGACCCTGGGCAAGTTACTTAACCCCCATTGCCTAGCCTTTACTGTTCTTCTCCTTTGGAACCCATACTTGGTTTTGGTTTTAAGACAGAAAGTATGGATTTTTTTTTTAAAAGATCCTTTTCTAAGAGAGAAGCTTTTGGAATCTGAATGGAGAGAGTACCTATCCAGTGAAATTACAAGTATTTAAGTACTTTTAACAATAAGGAAGCAAAAGCAGAGTTCTGAGGCACTATACCCCCTGCTTCTCTACTAAAGGAAAAGGACCTTTAAGAGTTGCTATACTCATCTTCCTGGTTCCCTACTGCCAGAGCCAGGTGTTTGGTCTCATCTGGGTACAGTCTTAGGGGGTGGTGAGTCTCTAATAAAGGGAATCACAATCCCTTTTTCACACATTTGGCTCACTGTGTCTTTTCCCTCCTCCCTACCTGCTATGTATCTCTAAACAGGCGATTTCTTAAAAGTTTATACTAGTTTTTGGCTAATATCTAGGGTCTTCCCAGTGTTGCTGATGAGGGCTAGGCACAGGAGGAGGTGTGGAGTTGAGTAGTGCTCAATGTTGAATATGAACCAGGTATGGGACAGGTATTTATTTCCTACATGCAAAACTGCTAATAACAGCACAAAATACACATTGGATAGGAACAAACAAATATGTAGCACAATTGATTATTACCGTACTCTTTTGAGAACTCGATACTTATGTTAAATTGTATCTTATTCCAGTCTCCCTGATCATCCTCCTACTCCTCCTAGTCACTAAATTGCAAAGGGGAACCTGGAAGTCCTATACAAACTGTCCCAAAGATCAAAGGAGCATAATTTACAAATTGTATCATATGTCAATCAAAATTCACTTCTGGTAATTGGTGATGAACTAGCAGAAGCCATCTAGGTACGATAGTCTGGGCCTTTCAGTCCTGTGCTATGTAAATTCCAGGTAAGTTTCAGACCTCTAAAATTCCCGATAGAATATCAAAAAGGTGCCAATAACTTTGAGTAGTAACTTTGATTTGGGATGATTTGGATCTGTTAATGAACTAGCCTCATGGTGGTACAGTTAGGGGTTCATTTGTTTCTCCCCAAATCCTATAAGATCTCAAGGGGCAGCTCAGTGGATTGAGAACCTGGCCTAGAGATGGGAGGTCCTGGGTTCAAATCTGACCTCAGACACTTCCTAGCTGTGTGACCCTGGGCAAGTCACTTAACCCCATTGTCTAGCTCTTTCTACTCTTCTGCCTTGGAGCCAATACACAGTATTGATTCTAAGGCAGAAAATTAGAGTTTAAAAAAATAATAATTATCATACTAAAACAAAGGTAGAATAAGTGTCTTTAAGAGAGCGAGCTACCCATCAGTGAAGCAGAATTTGGATATCTACTTGGGTCGAGGGTTATTCCCATTCAGGCACAGTATTGGCACAGTATTGATTCCAAGACAGAAGGTAAGGGTTAAAAAAAAAAAGAAGACTCCAAAATTCTGCCACAACTTCCCTACCTCTCCCCCAGGCCACTTCTATCTCCGAAAGTTCCATGATGCCTAGTGCTTCCTAATGCTAATCCCTGCTTACATGAGTGGAACTCATTGTCTCTCCTCCTTCCTACCCTTTTACTGATGCTACCTTCCTTTACCATCCCATTCCCTGTGCCCACACTACCATCTGCCTCTGCCACTTATCTTGGAGCCTTATTCCAATGTGATCGCCACCTCTTTTCCACTGCCATTTGTGGTCCTTCCCAGTGAGCAGCTAAAGAACTGGGTGTGCTTGCCTCTATTTTATGATTTCATAAATTAATGATTATTTCAATACGTCAAACCATCTAATCATGAAACAGTTTGCAGGGTCTCTGATTTGGCATGTTACATTTCATCTTGACTCTGCATTGTTTTCCTCTAAGCTCATATCTTTTTTTATGGAAAATTTTTATTCAATTAATTTAGAATATTCCTCCATGGTTACAAGATTCCTGTTCTTTCCCTCCTCTCCCCCTCCCATAGCTGATGCACAATTCCCCTGGATTTTACATGTGTCATTGATCAAGACCTATTTCCATATTATTGATATTTACACTAGGGTAATCTTTTAGAGTCAACATCCCTAATCATGTCCCCTTTGACCCTTGTGATGAAGCAGTTGTTTTTCTTCTCTGTTTCTGCTCCCACAGTTCTTCCTTTGGATGTGGATAGTGTTCTTTCTCATCCTCTGAATTGTCCTGGATCACTGCATTGCCGCTAGTGGAGAAGTTCATTACATTCGATTGTACCACAATGTATCAGTCTCTGTGTACAATGTTTTCCTGGTTCTGCTCCTCTCCCTCTGCATCACTTCCTGGAAGTTGTTCCAGTCTCCATGGAATTCCTCCACTTTATTATTCCTTTTAGCACAATAGTATTCCATCACCAACATGTACCACAATTTGTTCAGCCATTCCCCAATTGAAGGGCATCCCCTCATTTTCCAATTTTTGGCCACCACAAAGAGTGCAGCTATGAATATTCTTGTACAAGTCTTTTTCCTTATTATCTCTTTGGGGTACAAACCCAGCAGTGCTATGGCTGGATCAAAGGGCAGACAGTAAACCCAGTCTTCTGATAAGTTAGGCTAGGAGAAGATTTCTTTCCATGATTTCTTCTTTGATGCATGGTTCCTCTGCCCTTTGTTAGCTCCACCTATTAGACTCAGGACTTCCAAATAAATTCACAATGTGTCCTCCAACTTTGGACACATCCATCTCTGATCCATGAAACAAAACACTCCAGATATGGTCTGACCAGGAGAAAGTACATTTGGATAATAACCTAGTTCTCCCTGGTTTTGGATGCCATGCCTCAATTTAAGCAGTGTAAGGTTACATTATTATTATTGCTGCCATTTTACATAATTGACTCATATTGAGCTTGTGGACCACTAAAACCTTCAGATCTTTTCCCAACATGTTGATGCCTAGCTAAAGCTTCCGTATCCTGCATTAACGTGAAAGAGTCCACAGTTATCTTATTAAATTCTTCTTGAAGGATTCAAGTTAATGTTTTAGCCTGTTAAGATTTTTCTGAACTTGACTGTCATCCTCAGTGTTAGCTATCTTTCCATTTTTGTGTTTGATAAGCATGGCACATGTTTTTATACAAGTACCTCTGAATTTATTACATGCTATGTATATTAATGCTTAGCCATTGCTAAGACTAATTTCTTTTCATCTACTTTGCAAAGTCTGAACTCTATTCAAGAAATAATTTTTAAACAAATTATCAAGAGAAAAACTTCTTGGCAGAGAAAACATAAATTCCATTTCAAAAATTTCTATTGCTTTTTCACCCAAGATCATGGAAGAACACACAAAAATGAAGCAGCCCAATACCCAGGCTCAGGTTCATTCCCTGCCTGTCATGGGAAATTGTAACATTATGAGAGAGAGAGAGAGAGAGAGAGAGAGAGAGAGAGAGAGAGAGAGAGAGAGAGAGGAGAGAGAGAGAGAGAGAGAGAGAGAGAGAGAGAGAGAAGATAAAAGCTGAGAGAGAGGATAAAAGTTGTAGAACAGAGAGAGAGAGAGAGAGAGAGAGAGAGAGAGAGAGAGAGATACACACAGAGACAGAAACAGAGAGACAGAGGCAGAGAGGGAGAGAAGGGTGGAGAGAGAGGGAGAGACAGAGAGGCAGAGGCAGAGAAGCAGAGATGCAGAGACAGAGACAGAGGGAGAAGGAGACAGAGAGATAAGCAGAGACAGAAACAGAGAGAGACAGAGACAGAGAGGGAGAGAAAGGGGGAGAGAGAGGAAGAGACAGAGAGGCAGAGATGCAGAGGACAGAGACAGAGGGAGAAAGAAACACACACACACACACACACAGAGAGAGAGAGAGAGAGAGAGAGAGAGAGGAGGAGAGAGAGAGAGAGAGAGCACAAGATCTGAATGACTCCATTTAAAAATATCCACTGAATCGATCTGTGTGATCCTGGGCAAGTCACTTTACCCCCATTGTCTAGCCTTTATTGATTCTAAGGTGGAAGACAAGGGTTTCAAAAGAATACATATCCACTGAGGCACTGAGTGTTCTTTTCAGTGGCCAATAGGAAGTTGATTTTCTCCAAGTGTGATGCGTTGTTTAGCTCTCAGTCACACCCATGTGGTCTGCTGCAAGGAGGCAGAGGATGTCTGGACATGCTCTGGGCAACCCCCATTACATACTGAAATTAACTCTACAGGCCATCGAAAACCACTGAAGATTTTTGAAAGGGGAAACAACATTAACAGTGCATGGTGTATAGCATTCATCAAAAGTGAAGAAAATGGAGCCAGGGACGCTTATGAGGAGGATAATACAGGAGTCAAGGTTTGAGGGTGATAACTAAATAATACCTCCTACACAAGAGCTTTCTTTCTTTCTCTCTCTCTCTCTCTCTCTCTCTCTCTCTCTCTCTCTCTCTCTTCTCTCTCTCTCTCTCTCTCTCTTTCTCTCTCTCTCTCTCTCTCTCTCTCTCTTCTCTCTTTCTTTCTTTCTTCTTTCTTTCTTTCTTTCTTTCTTTCTTTCTTTCTTCTTTCTTCTTTCTTTCTTTCTTTCTTTCTTTCTTTCTTTCTTTCTTTTCTTTCTTTCTTTCTTTCTCCCTCCCTTACCTTCCATCTTGGAATCAATACTGTGTATTTGTTCCAAGACAGAAGAGTGGTAAGGGCTAGGCATTAGGGGTTAAGTGACTTGCCCAGGGTCACACAGCTGGGAAGTGTCTGAGTTCAGATTTGAACCTAGGACCTCCCATCTCTAGGCCTGGATCTCAATCCACTGAGCTACCCAGCTGCCCCTCCCCACAAGAGCTTTCTTAATCCAGCAAAATTTTCTGTATTCTTTCTCCCTTGAAATAACTCTATGTTTTGTATTTACTTATATGTGGTGTATATGTTGCCCATGTAGGTTATGTGTATGCCCATAGGAGTTTGTCTAAATGTAGCTTGAGGGAGACTTTGATGGCTATATTAGGGTTCTTGCCCATTTTCTCTCCAAAAGAGACTTTGGGCCCTGCCTGGAGAGGAGTAGGAGAAGAGGCCCTGAGACTGATTTCTCTGCTCTTCTCAGAGGGGAAGAACAGACTAGAATGATACAAACATGTTCCCTGAGATATTTCTAGGCTAAGGGAATTAATTATTTTTTCCTTGGGTTCAGACTGCTTTTCTGATTGATATTATTTAAAGAAGGATCATTTCAAGCTTATACTGACAGGCTTGACTCCTTCCTAAAATGTTAGTTACAGGAGAAATCATCACAAGTGGTGAAGACTGAGTAAATCCATTTATGCAAGCAGATAGTAAACAGAAATCAACAAATTTATAGGGATTCGAATACCCTAAATGATACAGAGAGTAAGTGAGCTCTCTCACTACGAGTGAGATTCTTAGCTCAACCACGATGGGAGACCTTAATTCCATTCAAGAAGAAATTCTCCAAAATCTTTAGAGAAACAAGCTGGAAATCAGAGACATGCTAAGGAACTACTTCTGTGACTTCCAAAATCTTTTCTCTTTCAGTCCTGCTTTCTTTCCAATGAAAATCTCAAGCCACATGTCCTCTCTTCA